>NC_056745.1:358316887-358346887 GCF_019279795.1 Protopterus annectens
AAATTGTAGGACTATCAAAAAGTTATTTGTTCAGACAGTACTTGTGGGACATCCCTAAGAAAACTACGTTTGTGTCTACTAAGCTTCATAATTATGAATGAAATAGATGAAATGTTCTACTGGACAGTATAATGGTAGCTTCCTTTATGACATTTCAGTTGCTTTATTTTCCCTACCAGCCTTATACTTTAAGAAGGACTATGAGGAAGACATTGGCTGTGAACACCAGTAATACTTACTCACATTATCAAAAGACACTGAATGGGTCTGTCTCATTTTTCACATATTATAATAAAAGCTGGATTATTTGGTTTCTTTCATCCAGACTTTCCATGCATTTTCTGTTTTTCCCTAAATTATTTGACTATATGCCTCATCACATGCATGAACATGTTTACTTCATAAGTACCAAGCATAGTTCTGTTTCAGTGTATGTAGATCAACTGTAGCCTGTCTCACCATCTATTTCCTGACTACAATGACAGCATTTTAATAAGTACCAAAGAGTGCATGACCCTGATCTCCGTGTTGGGTCTTTAACGCCTGCATACCTCTCAACCTCTTAACACAAGAAACCTGGACAAAGCCAAAACTAATGAGGGAGACAAAGGCTTCAAAATACTTCTAAAAGAATACCTAAATAAAACATGGGTCTCTCTCCTGCACTACCCCAGGCTGAACTAGTCACCGTCCTTCCACCACTAGCATACTTTGAATATGGTCAGAGATAAGTAATTGGCAAAATCTGTTTCTTAGACAAAAGACAGATATATTTTGCCTAGACTATGTTGTCTGTAACAAAGAGTGTACTCAGTGAGTTTAATGTCTATGATCTGCAGCTTGTGAATACTTTATCTATTGACAATGATCTTTTTCAATTTGTTGTATCTGTTCAAATATTTGCACCATGTATGTATAGGTTCATAATGTAAGAACCGAAGCTGAATTTTTACTTAGTTAATATGTCATTCTTTTGTATTAGGCTTTGTAATAACTTTATTTAGCTGTGACCATATTATGTGAATGTGGAGCTTTTCTCCCTGGACCTCTGCTAAAAATGGGATATTATCCCAGTCAGACTTAACCAGTAAACAAATGTCAAATAAATAAATAGGGACACATTTAAAAATATTGGTCTGATAAACTTAGAAAGTTGCTAGAATAAAATGATTTTTGTTACCATGCATTATATATATAAAGTCTGAAAGTCAAACATCTATCTTTATTTAGTGACTTCAGTCCTCACTGATTTGCCAGAAAACCACAAATGTTATGAGGAACAGACCATAAATATTAGGCAAAACTCTGGACGTTCTGGGAAAATCTGGAGAGTTGAGGGATACACAGTTCTATTCAAGCTGCCTAAATATTGGAATACATTTTGACATTTTCAGGGAAGTTGATCTTGGACAGCAATTTAACTGTATTGTACTAGCAAAGCCATATACCTACAGATTATGTGGTGTTCTGTAATTTACAATCTTGGAATGAATGAAGAAAACTGCTTCTGAACATATAGTCAGAAAACCAATGGCAATCTTCTCCAGAGGCAGGCACACTGTCACTCCACCTGACTACAAATCAGATCCTATAAATAAATTACCATATTGCCTGGCAAGTCCCAGTCACTTTCTGGCCTTCGGTTCCTCAGTCAGCTGGCCTTATCACTGCTGATGGAGGAGATAACTTTCATTGCTCATTATCTTAGTCATCATTCCAGGATTGCTCAGCCTTTTATCCATATAGTACAACAACAACAAGTTCTAGCAAAATCTGAAGACATACAAGGCTGACAAACCTGAGCTACTACTCTGATGCTTAATATTCAGTCAAGAAAAAGCTGGTCTGCTCTACCAAGCATCCAAAATATGATCTGCTTTGCTTTAAACACTCTCAGAATATAGTTTTTCAAAAAGATGCCCGCCACACAGCAGTCTTCTTCCATGACCTGCTGACATTACCCATTTCCATCTTTTGGGAGGCCCAAGCAGTCCAGAAACTCTACAACAACCCTGTCAGCACTGTGATATGATGATACATGCATACCCCTCAAAACTGCTCCCTCCTGAGCACTGCTGAAAGAGCTAGTGAAGGCAAAGCTATGTAATAAAATTGTCTCCCATCCTTTTCAAGACTCCAGCACTTTTCAGTTTCCTTGGACCAGTCTGTGAAATGAAGGATCATTTCTTTCAGGAAAATACAAATGCTAATGACACTCCATCTCGTCTATAATATGCAGCCACTATCAAAGTTCGACCTTCTATAATCGATTTCTCAAAGCAAGGGCAGCCTGTGGCCATTAGCTCATATCAGAGAACAGGATTACATTGATTACTGAATGATGGATATCAGAGAACATGATTACATTGATTACTGAACGATGGATATCAGAGAACATGATTACATTGATTACTGAACGAGAAAGTACAGTTGTGTACACTTACCATAAATGTAGATGTTAGAGCGTATTCACTGTTGCAGTCATTATATTTGGGTAATCTGCTGGCAGGTTGCCCTCAGTCGGCCTGATTAACAAAGTCTTGGGTCCTGCGTTGGTTGCTGTCCCTTCTTACATGACGTCAGGTCATCAGGGGTATAAAACAAGCAGCCAACGCCATTACATCAGTTTTTCTTGCCCCAGATGTCAGGTGCCCCCCTAATGGGAAGCAATTAAATCTATAAATACAAGGATATACCTCCAACAGAAAAGCAAATACACCAAAAAGCTTTTAGAGCATAGTAAGTGAGATTAGAGGTATAGCCAAAGGAAAAAAAAGGGGGCTGGAGGGAGGGTAACCAGGACTGCAATAGTGAATACACTCGAACATCTACATTTATGGTAAGTATACACAACTGTACTATGTTCTTCGTGTTTCACTGTTGCAGTCATTACATTTGGGTAGATTCCCAAAGCGAAGGTTGGGAGGAGGAATTTAAATAGAATTAGGACCAGCTATAAGGTCCTGCAAGACTGCAGTGGCAAAACCAGCCCTGGATTTAGAGAAAATTGGCAAATGGTAATGCTTGGTGAAAGTATGTACAGAACTCCAGGTAGCAGCTTCCAAGATGTCCCTAGTAGGGACTCCAATGAGAAAGGCTGTAGAGGTGGATGCAGCCCTGGTTGAATGGAGTCTGATGCCCTGTGGGATAGATTTTCCATGGTGCTCATAGCAGAAATGAATGCAGTGGCCTATCCATTTTGAAATGGTTTGTTTTAAAATAGCTTTCCCCTCTGTCCCTGCAGCAAATGCCACCAGTAGTTGTTCAGATTTCCTTTGAGGTTTAGTCCTGTCCAAGTAGAATCTAAGCTATCTGTGCACATCTAAAGAGTGCAGTATCCATTCCCCTTTGTTCTGTGGGTTAGGAAAAAAGGTAGGCAAATGAAAGGACTGATTAAGAGCCACACTGAATACCACCTTGGGCATGAAAGAGGGATTGGTTCTGAGGGACACCCTGTCTGCATAAAAGATGATGAAAGGTTCCACTGCCATAAGGGCCTGTAATTCAGATACCCTTCTTGCAGAAGTGATTGCCAAAAGGAAAGCTGTTTCCAGAAAAGAAATTTTAAATCTGCAGTAGCAGCTGGCTCGAAGGGAGGAAAAGTGAGTTTCTCCAAGACAAAGTTAAGATCCCAGGCTGGAGTTGGAGCTCTCCTGGGTGGCCTTAGATTTTTTGGCGCCTCTGAGAAACTGCTTGAGCAGTGGGTGAGAGAAGAGGGGAGGCTCTGTGCTATAATGAGCTGAAATTGCTGAGGCATGAATTTTGATAGAGTAAAAGACAAGCTGTTATGAAGCATCTCAGTTAAGTATTGTAGAATCTGAGGTAAATTAGGCACTGCTGTGTTCATTCCTTGAGATTGGTTCCAAGCACAGAATCTTTTCCATTTTGCAGCATAAGATTTTCTAGTACTAGGCCTCCTTGCCTCTAAAATGATATCCATGACTGATTTACTGAGGGATGGTAAAGGAGAGATTAGGTACTTAGCCAGGCTGCTAGGTTCAGGGTTTGCAGCTGAGGGTGCAGAATCATGTTCTCCTACTGAGACAACAGGGAAGGAGTCTGTGGCAGGTGCCATGGAGCCAAGCATGACACACTCACAAGAGTGGATACCAGTGTTGGTGAGGTCAGTCTGGTGCAATTAAAATCATCTTTGGCTTGTCCTGTTTGATCTTTAGTAGTACCTTGGAGAGCAGAGACAGAGGAGGAAAGGCATAAACTGATAGGTTTTTCCAGCTGAAGGATAGAGCATCCACTTTCCAAGCTTGTTTGTGGGGAATCCTTGTGCAAAATTTGTCCAGTTGATGTTTCTGGGGGGTGGCAAACAGGTCTATATCTGGACTCCTCCCTTTGCTTGTCAACATGTTGAAAATCCTTGGTTCCAGTTTCCATTCGTGTGGGTCCATGAGGTTTCTGCTAAGTCCATCTGCCAGTGTATTTAGTTTTCCTGGCAGGAATTGAGCTTGCAGATTCACTTGGTAGCTCAAGGCTGTGTTCTACAATGCCATGGCTAGTCTGCAGAGGGGGTAAGAATATGTACCCCCCTGCTTGTTTATGTACCACATGACAGTGGTGTTGTCTGTCTTTACCATTAGTTGTCCTGGAAGAATATGGTCCTTGAAGGCTGTCAGGGCATTCTGTACAGCTAACATTTCCTTTTGATTTATGTGCAGGTGCATTTGAAGTGGGTTCCATTTGCCCTGAATGCACTTCCCTGCCAGGTGAGCCCCCCCATGCATAGTCTGATGCATCTGTTGTTAGGATTTGTTTGGCAGGGGGTAATGTGAATGGTAGTCCCCTGTTTTGGTGGCAGGTCTCTGCCCACCAAAGGAACTCTAGGTGTAGGCAAGGTATGAAAGGAATCCTTGCTTCCAGATCCTGTGAATGCTGACACCATAGGCTTTTGAGATACCATTGTAGTTTCCTCATATGCAGCTTTGCATAGGGAATTAGAAGAATGCATGAGGCCATGAACCCCAAGACTTGCAGTATTTGCCTTGCAGATAGCTGGGTTTTTGTGGCCACTTGTTTGAAGTAAGTTGTCAAATGTATCCATTTCTCTGGCGTGAGGAAAGCCATCTGGGAAGTTGCATTCAAGCTTGCTCCCAGGAATATAATTTGTTGACAGGGTACCAAGTGGGATTTCTTTTCATTTATGGTGAACCCCAGACAAGTCAGTACCCTTTGAACAAAGGCCAGATGATTGAAGAGAATATCCTTACTTTCTGCCTGAATTAGACAATCGTCCAGGTATGGGTATATTTGAATATTTCTTTGCCTGCAAAATGCAGTGACTGGAGCTAGGCATTTTGTGAATACCCTGGGTGCAGTAGATAAGCCAAAGGGCAGTGCAGAGAACTGATAGTGCATGTAGCCTGCTTTGAAGCATAGGTATCTTCTGCAAGACTCCCTGATAGGGATGTGCAGGTATGCTTCTTTTAAGTCCAGTGTTGCCAACCATGCATCCTTGCCCAGCATACGAAGCAGCTGGTGAAGTGTCAGCATTTTGAATTTTGGAATCACCAGAAAGGTGTTTAGAATGGAAAGGTCCAGGACAGGATGCCATGTATTGCCTTTTCTGGGTACCAGGAAAAGTCTCGAATAGAAACCTTGTCCCTTTTCCTCTTCTGGTACAAACTGAATAGCCCCCATGTTTAAGAGAGAGGGTACCTGATTTTGGGCCTCTGCCCACTGATTTGGGGGTAGATCTGGTCACCTGCTTTGTGTTGGTAATGTGTGGAAATGAAATCTGTATCCTTGGTACACTATATTTAGAACCCATTTATCCTGGGTAATGAGTTCCCAGTTTTTAGCCTGCAAACCAATCTTTCCGCCTAAAGGAGCATTCAGTTGGGAAGTGCTTGGAAGTCTTAAAAGCAAGTAATTGAGACAGTTTTCCATAGGGGGGAGTCTTGCTGCTCCCAGGTTTGTGTGCTGAAACTCCCCACTGCCTAGTCTTGTGTGGCCATTGAGACTGAAACCTGGGTTTCTGCTGTGTCTGAGTTTGGCTTGAGAAGACCTGGAAGTGGACCAATTTTTAGAGGGCTAGTGCCTACTAAATCTAGGAGGCTGAACTTGTAAGAAATCTTTAACAGTTTGCATAGATTTAGCTTTAGCTTCTGTTTTTTTAAGAACATCCTCAGCCTTAGCTAAACAGACAGTCCTGATTTAAGGGAGCATCCAACAATTTAGCTTTCACATGATCTGGCAAAGATTGCTCCTTAAGCCAAGCATGCCTTCTGAGCACAGACCCAGTAACAGCAGCCCTGCAAGAGGCCTCCAATGAATCAAATCCACATTGCAAATTATGTTTTCCAACCTGTTCAGCAGAATGCATTAAATCCTGTAATTCTTTATTTTCAGCACAGTCAGGCATTAACATAATTTTTTGTTTAAGCAATCCAATAACATGTTGTTGATATTTTAACATATGAAACAGTTTAAAGCCCTAATGGCCAAGGTTGCAGAAGTGTAAACTTTCTTACCCCATCTATCCAGTGCCCTAGAGTCTCTATCAGAGGGGGTAGGATTTTTAGCAGTAGAAGCCTTAATGCCCTTGGGTCAATGTGAAACAGTCTCTGGATCCGCAATAGGATTTTTAAAAAGGAACTTGCATGAATCAGGAACCCTGTAATATCTGTCAGGTTTTCTGGGAGCAGGAGGCAAAGAATCAGGGGCCAAACTAGATTCCAAAAAGGCATCATCAACAATGTCTAGTACTGAAGGAATAGCTAAAGGCCTACGCTGAAGCGGGAGTAAGAAATCCCTAAGCCTCTTTTTAGAATCAGAAAAATCCTGGCTTTCCCAGTGGAAATGTTCCCTTAGAGTATGTAAGGTTTCACCAAAAGAAAAATCCTCTGGAGGGGAAGCAGAAGGAATAGAGTCCTCTGCATCAGAATCCTCCTAAGTAGATAAGGGTAAATCCAAATCATCATAAGAATCAGAAAATCAGAATCCTGTTCAGAAGATTCATAAACAACTTCAGCCCTAGGTCTCTTAGAAGGGGGAGGCTGGCTTCGCCTGATTAGAGTTATAAGATCTTCAGCCATTCTTATCATTTGTTTTTTAGGCATAGAGGCTTGAGCATGCATCCTGGGTGTTGGTTTCTTAGGCATGGTTTGAGATTTTGGCCTAAATGAAGAAGGAGGCATCAGTTTAATATGCAAGTCTGTAGGCCTGAATACACCCTCAGAAGCCGGTGCCTGTACAGCGGTTCCAGACCCATCCAAGGTAGAGACATCCACAGGTTCCACAGTTGAAGCATCTCACGGCATACCGGACTCCGAATGGGTCTCAGTAGAGGCCTGCGAGTCAGAAGTAGCGGGTATCAGGGGCTGCGAAAGCACCTCACTGAGTACCGGCGATCTGGCGACTGGCTTAAGAGAAGCGTTGTCGGCAGCTTTGGACCTCGGTGGCCTGTCTCTTTCTTTATCTTTGTGTTTTTTTGAATCCTGGTAGTCAGAAGGCTAACCAATGACATTTCTGGATAATTAAACCGAGAACCGAAATATTTAGAAGCAAAAATATACCGACGATGGATAGTGCGCTGTTTAAATAAAGCACAAAACCAACAGCAAGGCACGTTGTGGTCAGGGCCTAGACAAGGAATACAGTAAGAATGAAAATCTTTGTGAGGTATTTGCTTTACACAAGTAATGCAATTATTAACTTTTACTGACATCGGTAAGGAGCAAGAAAAAGTTTCCCCAACGGGGTACTTAGCTTTAGTTGAAGACTTCGGTTCTGAAACTCGAAAATGAAAATTTCAGGAGTTGGACGACCGGCACTTATGAACTGCTTCTGCTTCGGGCACCACACGGCAAGAAAGACTGATGTAATGGTGTTGGCTGCATGTTTTATACCCCTGATGACCTGACGTCATGGAAGAAGGGACAGCAACTGACACAGGACCCAAGACTTTGTTAATCAAGCCGACTGAGGGCTACTGCAAAGCAGATAACCCAAATGTAATGACTGCAACAGTGAAACACAAAGAACATCATGATTACATCGATTACTAAACGATGGATATCAGAGAACATGATTACATTGATTATTGAGCGATGGATATCAGAGAACATGATTACATTGATTATTGAACGATGGAGTCTTAACTAGCACTTTTCTTAAGACAATTCTTATCTGCACAATCTTTTAGCTGACTTTATTCCATGGAAAATTACCAAACTGGATGGTTGCAGCAACTTGAAAAAAGAGGAATAAGCTTTAAAATGCATAAAAAAGTATTTACTCTTTGAGCTGCTGGAATCTCAGAATGCATAACAACCTAAACAGTGATCCTCTAAATACTGTACATTTACCAAGCAAACATACATTAAGAAATAAAGTACTGAGCAACATATTATGACTTCCAAAAATAATAAATGCAATATTTTCCTTTCACCAAGTATAAACCACAAACAAAAACTCCAAAACTTGTGATAGGAAGGGAGAGGATGACCAAAAAATGAGAACTGTTTGGAATTTATTAAAACAAGTCAGTGCTTTCATCTCTTCAATATCTCACCACAGGACAGAGACTTCATCAGACAACATTCATAATTTTAAATCATATTTAAATATACTGTTAATACACATCACATGACTTCGTCATCCAGTAATTTTACACCCCGTACTACCCAAATGCAACTATCAAAACATTTTCAAAACACAATTAACTGCATTAAAGCTTTATTTTCTTTTTCAGTACACATTTATAATTGACATTACAATTGGAAACTCCACCTTCCCCCCTGCATGCATAAAGTATAACCTACCATTTGTATTCTGCATAATTTAATTCATCATCTCTGTTACCACCTCTAGGGTTGGCAGGAATCTGTTCCAATACTGCAGATAAAAAAAAATCTTAAAATTCTTACAAACTAAAGAATGTCTGTCTAAAGCATTGACTATGTTTTTATTTTTGATGAAGTGGTTCCATTCATAAATCCTGTTTTTCAATTTTTATTAGTCTTCCATATGTAAAAATTATCACATGCCAAACATGTATCAATATATATTACATATTCAAAACTACAATTAAACCAACCTTCTGGTTGGTATGTTTTTGTAGTCTTCTTACAACAAACATTAGGACCCTCCTGTATGTACCTACACATATTACAGTCCTTACATTTATACGTACAACATTTTTCACATTGTTTCCTCACTGATTTTTCTCTCTCTTCCCTTACTCTTAAAAATATATTATTCTGATACTTTTTATTAATAAATGTGAAAGAATCACCTATTATTCTAAACACCTCATTACTTCCTCTATAAATGCTCCAATTATCTTGTATTGCTGATTTAATCATAGGGTCATACGAGTTTACTGGGCTATCGACCCAGAGTTAATTTCAAGCCTAGCCATTTCATCCCAATATAATACCATAGATATGCTAGTCAAGACGCAGGATTGTATTTAGTAATGACTGCCCATGTCCAGGAGGGTTGTGGGTGCTATCCCCCGTAAGAATTTATGGGGACCCATTCACTTGTACAGGTTCCTTTTGAAGAGTTTCATAGAGGTGCTCAGTTTCACATGAATTGGTAACCTATTCCAAAAATGCAGCAGTCACTGGGAGACAAATCTGTCTCTCCAACATGTCCTATTTAAGTTGCAGGCCATATTTAGGTCCCTTGAATGGAAAGGTCTAGTCCCATTTTGATTTACAGATGTGCACCAAGTTCATTAGGTCTGGGTCTGAGATTGCTCTGTTAGCCAGACATAAATCTCCCCTAAGAAGTCTATATGATACAAAGTATAGTGACAGGGACTTTAGTCGGTGTGTGTAAAGCACATGCTGGAGTTCCTTGATCTTATTTGTTAGAAACCTCTGAGGTCTCTCCAATTGCTGTAGGTGCTTTGTATGGTACATGCCAAATGGGGTTTTATACTCAATTGTGGGCCTGATTAGTGCCGAGTATAAAGGGGTTATAACCTCCTTTGCTCTCATGGTGATGCCTTTACTAATCAAGTGTGATACATAGAAAGCCTTCCTTACTACAGTAGACACATGGTGGTCAAAGTTAAGGTCGCAGTCAACTTGTGATCTCAGATCCCTTACCACTTTATAGGTACTTAGGGTATTGTTGTTGATTTGATATTGTGAAGGGACATTGTTTTTGCTGAAGGGAATGATGATGCATTTCTTTGCATTCAGTTTGAGGCCGTGACTAAGACACCAGTCATTGGCCTGCTTAGGACCCTCCTGAAGTATATTGACATCATTTGGGGATTCAATAATTGCACCTAGTTTGCAGCTGTCCATAAACTTGGTCAACCACAACACCTTAGATTTGGCCTGAACTTCTCTGAAGTATATACCAAACAGTAGGGGGATCAGCACTGACCCTTGTGATACCCCGCTGGTGACAAGTCTGCTGGTTGATGAGGATTCACCCAATTTGATAGTGCTCATCTGGCTTGGGAGCCAGTTGGCAACCCATCTTACAACAAAGGGGTTTACATTCAGTTTGTTAATTTTATCGGTAATGCTTGAGTGTGGGATTGTGTCAAAAGCCTTTGCCAAGTCGATGTATGCTATGTGTGCAAATTTGCCTTCATCAATGGCCCTGGTCACATTTTCAAAGAAATCCACTAGATTTAACAGACAGGATATGCCCTTGATGAAGCCAAATTGGGTTGGATCCAGGGTTTGGAGGTCACCTATGTATTTATGAGGTCCATAATGATAGTTTTCATAGCCTTACAAATGAGGCTGGTCAGGCTTATGGGACTGTGATTCCTGGGTCTGTTGCTAGGCCTCCTTTTTGGAGGGGAATAATTGTTGCTGTTCTCCATTCCACAGGAACAAAGCCTGTGGTTAGGCTATGATTGAAAAGGGTATTTAATGGTGATGCTACGTCATGTTTTAGCCTGTTTAGAAGTCAGCCTGGGATGCCGTCTGGTCCCACAGAGGCTGTGTTTTTTGCCTTGGACAATGCTTTAATGACCTGCTCTTCTGATATGTAGGGTGGGGGGGGGGGTTGGAGCAAAGTCTGTGATAAGATTGGAGGGGATAAGGGAGTGAAATTTTCAACACACCTATCCACTAGCAGGTTTGCTATCTCCGTGGGGTCAGTGTGTGTGATGCCGTTAGTTAATAGTTCTTCACATGCTTGGGTCCTACCTTTTAGGCCACACACATAGCTGTAAAAGGCCTTATGGTTATTCTTCACTGTGCTTGCTAGGCTCTTCTCAAAGATGCCCTTAGAGGATTTGACATGTCTTATTTGCCTGTTGAGGCTGAGGAGGGGTCTTTTCCATTGTTGAGGTCTCACCTTTTTTTTCTTGGACAGCAGCGTTTTGCGTTTATTGTATGTCCATCATGGTGGCTTGTTTTTACATAGGACTCTGGCTTTGATTCTTTCTGGTACAGCCAAGTATACATTTATGCAAGTGATTGTACAGAGTTTTAGTGTAAGCTTCTGTGTAGTTACCTCTTCCAGCTGGTGCTGGGGCTTGGAATGCATTTATACCTTCACCTATGAGGGTATTGTTAGCCTTGGTGAAGTTTTTTTAGTCTGTCTTTGCCCTTTGTGAGTTCTGGTATTAGTGCCAGCTCGAAAGTGACTGATTTGTAGTCAGATTTAACTAATGAGGGTCTGATAGTTGTGGCAGTGCATCTGTTTGTTGTTTTAGTGAGGACCAGATCTAGTATGTTTGTTCCTGTTGTCGCGGTATGAACAATTTGTCCCAGGGCATTTGAGTTAACAAAGTCAAGGAACTTTTGCAGTAGTGAGTTTGGGCTAGACTAGTTTTCCCAGCTGATGGTGGGATAATTGAAATTATGTTAAAGTCATAGCCTTATTCCATCATCCACTTTATGCCTATCTTTATTGCTCCATTTTTCTATCTCTTTTATAGAGGTCTCTTTCTATCAAATCACATGGACAACCTCTTACTAGGGACCTGCTTGGCAATTCTGAATTAATTTTATCAACTAATATCTAATCAGATGTAAGATTCACATTCCTTATTTTCATAGTTCTGATAACACTTTTCATGTACCCAGGGTGCATACTGTTATGGTATAATAACACATTACTGGAAGCATTTTTGTATATCACACACAAGTCTGTAGTTTACCGCTAGTAGATTTTTTGCATACACTTTCATCTAAAAAATGAATAACCAAGTCATCACTATTTTAAAAAAATATTTAATTTCACTTATCCACATCATAAAAAATATCAATAAAACAACTATAAAACTTTGATGGGAAGTCAATAAAGCCTACTCATTTTTTTTTCGTGTAGGCATTGCTCCATGATGCCTACACGAACATGAACATATTAAGATTCAGTAAGCGCTGCTGAGTGGTGCGCACACACTCGCAAACACGGAAAATTGTGTGGCATGCAAATCGCCTCATAAGCAGGTGACTCTCATGCAAATGAGACAGGTAGAGTGGTGATGCTCATGCAAATGAGACAGGTAGAGTGATCCAACAAGCAGAAAGGCATCTGTGCAGACCCCGTGTCACTGCCCATGGTATACGCGGAAAACTTTTGCATACATGAGTCTAGACAGACAAAAGGGGCTGCAAAACTTTAGAAATGTAGACATAAATCCCCAGAAAATGTTATACCACATATACATATGAGCAAAAATGGATGTCAGAAAGATTAAGGGAATAAGTTAAATTAATAATGTTTTTCAAATCATCCCATCATATTTGCACTATGTGCTGCAGTGTGCAAACATGCTTAATAGAAAAACAATAGGGAAAGAAAGAATGTTATGCTATGTGACAGAAATGTATTATAGAACCTTGAGTGGGGTCCCTACAATGGAGCATTGTTGCTGTTGCTAAGGTGATAGAACTATGAAGCATGTAGTTTCCAGACTGTCAGAACCCCATATGTATGCAAATGAGGTGGATTTATTGAATAGAAGAAAGGAGTAATTGTGTCCGCATATCCCCTTCATGTACTTCATGTAGGCTCTTAGACCATGTTGATGTTTACATAGGATGTGGCTGACATCGGGGGGGGGGGTGTCCTCTCACTTCTAGGCTCTTTTAAGCTTAGGTGTCACTTCTAGGCTCTTTTAACCTTAAGTGAAAGTGTTTGTGCGGTGTACTGCCTGGCTGAGTGTGTCCTTAAAACCAGATGTATGCAATTATTAATGTTGACCTTTGTATAAGCTATGCTGTGTGATGCAACACTGTGTGCAGCATCGCACACAGAAGTAGGGCCATAAAATAATGTTAATTATATTGTAGGCAGGCGGAATGCATCATAGTTATCCAATCACACATTCTGGACCTACAGCAGAACTGTATAAAGTATACACACACCCTACATTCTGATTTTACCCCAATACTCTGGCTCATTGGAGTACAGCAAGATAGTTCCAATGCTTTTTCTGATCACAGAATGGACATAAAAATGTCCTAATAGCAAAAATAGCACCAAATTCAAATCGGTTTCGGCATAAAGCCTTCCTCAGGAAGGCTTTATGAGGAAGGCTTTATGCCGAAACCGGTTTGAATTTGGTGCTATTTTTGCTATTAGGACATTTTTATGTCCATTCTGTGATTGAATAAAGCATTGGAACTATCTTGCTGGCCGTTGGTGTTTTTTCATGTTTGGTTGGCCGGGCAAGCTCTACGTGAGGGGTATGGTGTTCTTGATGTCATTGGAGTACAGACCTGGGAAATTTAACTGAGATAATGCTAGGGGCTGCTGCAGGTCTGCTACAACTATATGTGCTAGATGCTGAAGTCAGTGTTGCTGGTGCTGCTGACAATAGGCCTAGGCAGAAAAGGAGAAGAGTGTTCAGTCCCAGGGTAACCTTCCAGGAGCTACATGAGCTGGAGATTGTAGAGCTCTACAGGGTGGACAGGAACAGACTACAAGAACTCACTAAGCTCTGCGGCCCTCAACGGAAACCCAAAGCCAACAGAGGGGAACCCATCCCAGTGGAAACAAAGATATGCGTATCCCTTAGGATACTAGCTACAGGTACTTTCCAAAGACCAACTGGGGACATGATGGAGGTCTTACAGGCATCTACATCCAGGATACTCCACCAGTACCTGGATGCCATGCTACCACATGCCAGTGAGCACATATCTTTTCCCCTCACTGCTGAGGTGAGGGCCAGCAGTATGCAACACTTCTACCATGTAGCACACTACCCTAAAGTACTGGGTGCTATATATTGCACTCATGTACACATCAAGGCAACAGCAAGTGAGGAGGGCAGAATCTACGTCAACAGCAACACTCCATCAACTGCCAGGTCATGTGCAATGCCCAGGGGATTATCTTGAATGTGTGTACTGGCATCCCTGGCAGTTATCACAACTCCCATATCTGGCATGCATCACAGCTGTACCAGATATTTGCTAGGGGGGACATCCCACATGGACATTTACTGGGGGATGCTGGCTACACCCTGGAACTGTGGATGATGATACCCATCAGAAATGCACACACACCCATGGAAGAATGCCATAATGAGGCAAACACACAAACCAGGAACATCATAGAGCATGTGTTTGGGCTTCTGAAGTCACTGTTCCAGTGCCTAGATATATCTGGTGGAGCCCTACAATACTCTCCAGCCACATGTGTACATATGCTCACAGTATGTGCTGTGTTACACAATCTGATCCTGCAGAAACAGCTGCAGCAGGATCAGCAAAGGGAAGGAATATGCAGTCCCACACTAGTGCCTAGGTCACCACAGTCACAGGAGGACTCGGAGGAGAACCCCCCCTGCTGATGTCCCTGTAGGCAGATGTAGGCATGCTCAGTATGCCCTGGCTTTGGCTAAGAGACAATGCATAGCACATTCACTGACAACCTAGGGATCTAGGGACTGACACATTACTCCAACTCACATACATATATTAAAATTGATGCCAGGAAACCCACACAACCTGTACTTATCCATGTATTGGCAGTGTACTGCTTGCATCAGACAGAGTCACCCCTGAACAACAGTTCTGTCAACTGCTGCATTCGCAAGGTAAGTCTCTAATCTACACAATACTTGTAAAGATTATTATGATATGGCATTGTATGTATGGATCTGCTACATTTATGCAAGTAAATATTGTGGGCTATTTGGACAGAAGTAACATCCACATGGGACTACAGATACCCAACCCACCAACAAGTGTCCTTTAATATTCACTAAGCTTCATGCATGGAATATTCACTACATCAGTCAAGGGAGATGTTACACAGTGGGGTTACAAGATATTCAGACTACTGTGTATCCCAGCAGAAAATGTGGTGTTGTTCCACCCACCCCCAACAGAGCAGTGTTCCCATATAACTGCTTTAAAAGTAACTTATCAGTGGTATATCAGCAGTCCACGCAATCTTAGGGCAGTAACATAGAAAGTGATCATACATTGTATATCTCACTTAACTCATGAACAACATACATATTTGCTGTTGATTGCGTGATGAATGGCTCCTTTCTGTTAGGCAGCTTGTATGCATCAGTGGACTAAGGAAGTTAGCATGTATGATGGCATTGATGGTTCTAATTTGGAAGTGTCCACATCTTTCGGATGTGAGGTAGTATTATGTTGTTTTTTTTTAACTGACTGTCAGTCTGTGTGTGGTGTAACTTTATTACCCTTTGTCACATATTAATTACATCAGACAGCTGAAGAATGCCATGGACAATCTGGGTGAAGTGCAGTACTGGAGAAACAGGGGCAGATGTCATTGTCTGTAGCACAAAACATCCCAGACTGGAGTACAGGTAGGTGTGGGCTGGAGTCAGTTTACAAGTACTGACAATCCCAGTGGGAATGCTCATACACTTAGTTAAACAGAGCACAATCCTGTTGCTCCATGCTCAAAATGACCTGTTATGTATAGATATGTCTATACATGCATATATGTATATATATCTGTCTGTCGCTATCTCTCTCTCCCACAGATAGTATATATATATATATATATATATATACATATATATATATATATATATATATATAAATATATATATATATATATATATATATATATATATATATATATATATATATATATATATATACACAAATAGATATATACATATATATATATATAAACATACATGTCAGTCTCTCCCAATATATCTGCATAACACACATATATACATATATATATATATATATATATATATATAAATATATATATATATATATATATATATATATATATATATCATACACATACAGAGCTGCATTTATATATACAGCCCTGTTATATACATAAATATATGTGAGTATGTCTGAATTGTTCTACATACCTTGATAATGGTGAGTAAAGTTCCATTGTAATACATCTATAATGTTGCTCAAAGGATCCAAAGTAAGGGCTCAACAGTACATAATGCACTTAACTAAAGACCCCTGTACCTACTAGATGTCACCACACATACAGCAACAGGTGAGCAGGTGTTAGGTATAATGTTGTCTACGCAGACATGGACAGGGCACATTGTTCCTGCCAACAGGCTTGCACAGCCAAATGCAAACAGCCACATATGGCCAAACTGGTGACTGTAGCCACATAGCTAGGATGCATAACAGTTATCCGACTGCTAGGCTAATAGATGCAAATAGCAGTACAAATAATTATCACTCTGCAGGCCACCGACACTGTTCAAAACAAGCCTAGTTTAGGTAATCCACAAGTAGTTGCCTGCGGTAATGTATGAAACAGATGCAAGCTGTGGCATGCACAATAAGCACTGTGGTCTATAGTGTATAAGACTAGATAGGTAGGGGTTCTAATCTCACTCAGGGTGTGTGTGTGTGTGTGTGTGTGTGTGTGTGTGTGTGTGTGTGTGTGTGTGTGTGTGTGTGTGTGTGTGTGTGTGTGTGCATGTGTCCTCCTGCAAAGTTACCAAACTGCAATGGATCTGCACTTTTTGGCCCTGTAAGTTTCTGCCGGCTTTCAAACTGTCCTCTTCTACAAGGCCTGCTGATGTCATCTACCTTAAGACTACCAGCTGCCATTGCAATGTCAGACTTAAGCCGTGGCATGTGTGATATGTACTGTGATCTACAGTGTGTAAGACTAGATAGGTAGGGGTTCTAATCTCACTTCAGACCATTCAGTGTGTGTGTGTGTGTGTGTGTGTGTGTGTGTGTGTGTGTGTGTGTGTGTGTGTGTGTGTGTGTGTGTGTGTGTGTGTGTGTGTGTGTGTGTGTGTGTGTGTGTGTGTGTGTGTGTGTGTGTATCTGTACAACATAAATATGAGCACCTCAGTAACTGAGAAAGAGGTAGGGTTTTGCAGTATTTTGGTTTTAGCAGGTGATGTGGGCCTCCAAATGCCTGACCACAACAAGACCTGCTAATGTCATCAAGCATAAGATGTCCTAAAGAGATAGTAATCACAGACTTGAGGTGTAGCATGTGTGTCACATTCTGTGATCTGTAGTGTGTACCATTAGACAGGTAAGTGTGCTAATCTACATGCAACCAACTTAGAGTGTGTGTGCTGTGTCCTGTAAACAGTAATTGTAAGTGGTGCTATCCTCAATGTAGCCAGGGTTGTGTGTGTGGCTGTCAGAGAATTTTACATCAGCTTACGGAATCATAGGATATTTGAACTTTAGTAGCCTAATGGCCCTACAGCCCTCACAATCCTAGCCAAATTGTTGCCCTTACTTACATGATCAGCACATATTGCCCCTGTCCACAAGGGACACAAGCAGAAGCCCTGTGGTGAAATGACAGTCACCCAGCCAGTCATACAGATGGCATCTGACAAGGTCCAATGAGGTGCTCTCTTTGCCATTAGGAAGGTTTCTGATTCAAGGGTGTGTTAACTAGACAGATTTCTCCCACTAACATGTATTACTAATCTCACATACCAGGTTAATGTCCTTACAGTGAGTCATCTATGTACCATGCCACCTACAGATATGCAGCATTTCCAATCAAGCAGGGTCACACATTGCCCAGTATACAAGGAAGAAATCACCTCTGAGTAGTCTATATTCCACAGGCTACAATGACAGTGATTTCAGATGATTCCCCACTGAAATGATACTGAAGACATGACGTTCCATTGTGAGGGACCATTGTGTTGTCTGCAATTTCCAGTAGTGCTTGGAAAGGTACATTACCAAATGGCTATTGCACTCAAATATTGGCAAGCTGAGGGGAGAGTACATGGAGGTTATAAGTATGTCAATTTCGGGTGACTGCGTCCTCAGTTATGACATATGATTTCCGTCTTACCACTGAGGAGACATGGTGATCTCAGGTGCATTAGGTGTAAACCTGTGTGGCCAGGCCAGTGTGTCCAGGTCTATTACCCCTGAGTATGTACATCACATTTTGCTACTGATGTGCTACTTACCAGGAACATAAGTGTTTCTGATGGAAATGATACTACATATATATTTGCATGGTGTTTATGGCCATTAGTATGTCAACAGACATTTGTTCATCAATACCCTCTTGTAGAATATTGACATAACTCACAGATTCTATGACCACTCACAGTTTGCAGGCATCAGCCAGCGTTGTCAGCTACAGACATTCAGTTTTCGCTTGTATTGTGGTTAAATGTATTCCAAGCAGATTAGCTATTGGAGGTAGATTCCTCTATTTTGAGTATATGTCCCATCAGTGAGCCACTTAGTGACCCCTATATTGATATTACCGTGGATGCCTAAGTGGGTGCTTTTGTCAATGATGCCTGAATGGGGGCTAGAGTCACATGACTTGGCTAAGTCCAGAGGGTTGTATGCCCTGATGTCCCCTCACCCAAGTCCTTGGTGACTACCTCAGATATGTCCATCAGGTTTACCAGCCATGATCACCCTGTCAGAAATCCAAACTGTGCACAGTCAACTGTTTGTAGATTACATATATGTTTGTTGATCAGCTCCATGGTGATTTGCCCCACAGGCGTACAGATATGGCTACTCAAGCAAATAGGTTTATACTTCCAGTGGTCGGTGAATGCACCACCTCTGTGCAAGGGAATAACAGCTGCCATTGGCCAGTCAGCTGAGATGCAGCCAGTGGTGACAGTATGATTGCAAGAAGTTCCCAATGGTGTTAGTAATCCTTGTTGGATCACCATGTTGGATGTAGCCTGCGATATTAGCATGTCCAATAGATGCTGTGTATCTCCCATAGAGAGGCCAGTTATGACCTGCTCTGTAGATATAGAAGGTATGGGACAGGTTGTAGGAATGTCATGTGGTGGGGACAGGGGAGTGAAGTTAATGCAAAACCTGTGGGACAACAGGTTAGCTATGAGTACAGACCCATTATATGTCATATCATTAAGTACGAGTTAACTGACAATCTGGGCCTTTCTTCTGAGGTTGCACATGTAACTACACTGCGCGTTGTGGTTATGCTTTGTGGGGGAAACTAATTTTGTCACATACTGTGTCTGCATGACGTCACAACAACACTATGTGCTTGTTTTAGCTGAGAAGGTTGTGCTTCCATTTTATGGGGGGGGTACACCCTCACCCCAACTGTCACAAACCAATGTCCACCTCTTATTGTACAGCCTGATAATGGCAGTTGTCCACCAGGCAGATTTGCTGTGCCATGAGGAGCTCATTTTCTTCCTGTCAGGTACAGCCGAATCTATGCTGTTGTACTCCTGCGTACATAAAGCATGGGTGTAGAGCTCTACATACTTGCCTGTCCCATATGAGGGGAAGGTACAGTCAAGCTATGTAAACCATCCCATAGGAGATAATAAATTGCTTTGCTGAAGTATATTTCTGTATTTTTTGCAAGGGGGGTAAGTCTGATACATAGTTTTAATGAGATTGATCTGTGGTCAGATCTCACTGGGGGGGGGGGGTCCTCACAATGGGAGGCTGCAGTGGTCACCCATTTTGGTAAACACATGATGCACTACATTGGCTTCCATTGTGGGGATGTCACATCGCTGGTCCAGGGCATTGTAGCTAAGGACATGGACTAACCTTTAGACAAGTGAGCTTCACCATGACTAAGCAACACAGTCAGTACTTAATGTCACCCCAAACCATGTTGCACTGATATATCTTGACAGACACAAGTGCATTCAAATAAGCACAACGTGTGTCTGGAGTCATGGAACTCCTCCTGTAGCTGGCAATGGCTTTATTAGGTGCCCTTCCAGCAGTGAATAGCACCTAAAGTGTCTCTGGGAAATCACAGTGTTTCATCAAATCTGGATGTGTATCTATCCTTAATGAATATGTATACACTACCTGCATTACCTTGCACACTGTCTCTTTGAGATCTGAACATGTGGAAGGACATGTAGCCTGGTATGGCTGTGGTGCTGTCCACAGCCTTGAACCAGGTATCTTTTTTTTTTTTTTTCCACAAAATTTTTTTTATTTTTCAAATACATCTGAATGAATTCCATAGTATTTATACGTAACATCTTAAATAACTATGTACACTGTTTACATTAGCCTGACACTATAACAGATCTTAATGTATACAGTTACTTTATAAGTATGTCCAATCCATTATCAGAGTGTCTGATCAAGTACTGTATAGTGTCAATCAACGATAAAACTTTTCCCCAAGGGTTGTTGATAAATGGCTTTGGATAAATTCTTAGTTATTTAATTTTAATTTCCAATAATGTTGTGGTCGTCAGTAGGCTGTGGAAGTCTTCCAAAGTTGTTATTGTGTTTGTATTCCATCTTCTTGGTCTTCAGTAGGCTGTGGAAGTCTTCCAAAGTTGGTATTGTGTTTGTATTCCATCTTCTTGTTATACACTTCCTTGAAATTGCAAGTATAGTCCATACTAGTTACATGTTTGACCTATTCAAATGAGGATTTTCGTTCACATGTAATAATACAAGAGCTTTAGTTAATTAAAATGATTCATTAAATAAAGCTTGTAGAAAGTTTTTAATACCATTCCAAAATGGCTTAATTTTAACACAATCAAAGAAAATGTGGTTCCAGTCTGCATTCTGTACTTGTTCACATCTCCAACATATTCCTTTTATGGAAGAACTAATTTTACTGATTTTTATCTAGGGTTAAGAATGCTCTGTGCAAGCATTTCCAGTTAAAACCTTTCCACTATTGTGTAAAGGATGTATATTTTATCGATAATAAGTTATTTGCTTTAATGTCTTCAGTTAACTGTATTGGGTGTCCTTTTGTTATATATTTCCAATATGAGGTTTTGGGTGTTGTTTTATAGTTTATCAATATTTTGTAAAATGTTGAAATAATGTTTCCCATGTCAAAGTCATTATATATGATTTCATACATGTATTTTATAAATTTAAGTATCTCCTTAAATGAAGAATTGTTAATTATTCTACTTAAATCTTGTGAATATGACAGAATGCTCTGTAAAGTTAGCCAGTCCTGTTGTGGAATTTTGTATGTTGTTTTTATTACTTGCATATCTAAAACTTTTAGTTCTTTGATACATTGGAGCCAACAAACAAATCCTTTCTGTTCCCAAGAATTAATAATTTATATATTTTATGTAGAAAGTTCTTTATGACTATAAATGGTGTTAAAAGATCAAACCAGATTTTTAAATCTATATTTGAATTAATAATTTTCCTAAATGAGTCAATGTAATAATTAATCATATAAGTTTTAGTGGGTTTACTTATATTATATTGCATACTAATACATAATATGTGCCATGGCAAATTTTCATCTATTTGAATTTTTTTTTTTGTAACTCAAATTAATTTATTGATATTACAGTTAGTAATTTTTTCCAATTTGCTGAGTAATTTGGACTTATCTGATCTGAGATTGTTTCACATATTGATGCTTTTATATATGTTTCTATATCAGGAATGTTTAATGCTCCCTGTTTCCATGGTATGATATGATGTATTAAAGCTCTTCTGTTTCTTTTGTGAAACCTAATAATTTTATTAGGCATGAATTTATTTATTTAAGTATATTCCTTTCTGGTAACAGTTGTATTGCCAAGACTATATATAGGATCTTGGGCAGTAAAACCATTTTTATTAACTGTAGTCTATCTTCAAATGTTAATATTATGTTGTTCCATTTTGTATTGATAATATTATTGTAGTTTTTTTAAACTAATTTATTATTATCTTTGCATAACTCAATTCCAAGATATTTTAAGGTAGATTCTTGTTTCCTTATGATGTGATTCCCCTTAGTCTGCAGTTTTTTTTTTTATTTAAAAATAAACGTTTTGATTTTGATTTATTGAAATGGAGTCCTGAAGTCATGTGAAATTTGTCAATTAATATATCTAATTCTTGTAATGTCTCTTTTGTATTAGATAATGTTAGTAATATGTCATTAGCAAATAACATTACTTTAGAATTGTATTGTTCAGAAATATCTATTCCTTTGATTTTTATATGGTTACGAATTGAGTCTGCCAATAGCCAGAGTAAATAGAATCGGTGACATGGGACATCCTTGTTTAGTGCCTTTTATTATATGTATAGATTCAGAGGTAAAAGGACCTAACTTGACATACGCTAAATTATTTATATATATATTCTTTAGAAGATGAACAAAGGATGCAGGAAATTCAAACAGCATTAGGATTTTGAACAAATAGTCCAAATTTAGGGAATCAAAGGATTTCTCTATATCTAAGCCAATTATGAGTGTTTCTTTATTTTCTTTATTAACATAATCTATAAGAGAAATTATCCTTTTAATATTGTCATGTGTGTGTCTATGATATATAAATCCAGTTTGATCATTATTTATTGTTTTGGAAAGTGGTATTTTCATTCTGTTAGTTAATATTGTTATAAATATCTTATAGTCATTATTTAATAATTATATAGGTCTATATGAGGTACAGAGGTTTGGGGATTTGTTTTCCTTTAGGATTGGTGCGATTAAGGAATATCTCTAAGAGGGTCGTATTAAAGCTTGTGACTGAATTTCTAATAGAGTTTTATGGAAGAGGAATAGTATCTTTGAAGGAAAAAGTTTATATAGTTCCATATTTATGCCATCTATACCTGGAGCTTTGTTATGATTAACCTCTTTTATTGTATCTGTAATTTCTTTGTAGGATATGGGTGCTTACAGATCTAGTTTTAATTTTTCTGGTATTTTTTATATTAGATCATTTTTCATCTAGATTTAATTGATCTAGATGTATATTTTCTTTTTGGAAATGTTCCATATATTGATTTCTATAGGCATCAAGAATTCACCTATATCTGAGAAATGTTTCCCTTTCTTTTCATGGAAGATACTGTTAATGTTATTAGCTTTTGGTTGTATTTTGATTCTTGTGGATAAATTATGTAGATATTTGGGAGAATTGGCCATGGTATTGATTTTTTAGATTTTCTAAAGCTAAACTAGTTTTATGTGTTAGACCTTTGTTGTATTTATTGTTTAATACTTCTGCTTTCTTTTTCATCTCCAAATGATTTTGATTTTTTTCAGCTTTTACTGACAAAAGTTTGGATTGTAGATCTAATAATTCAGAATCCCATTATCTGATTTTTTTTATACCAAGTTAGGGTTTTACCATATATGTAAGATTTTAATGAGTCCCATATCATTATTTTATTTATCTCTGTGATGTAATTAATATCTAAGAAGAACTGTAATTCAGATAATAGCCATGGTGTGAACTCTTTCATTTTAGTTATATATGCTAGAATTCTGGAGTTAAAGATTAATGGTTTGTACCCATTTAGTATCAATGAATTGTGGTCTGAAAAGGGGCAGGGAGTGATTGAAAAATTAATGATTTTAGAGTATAAGTCACGAGCAGCAAATATTTTATCTATTCTAGTCTGGGTACCAAATCTGTAAACTTGATGAGAAAACAACAAAAAATTATCTTCTTTAAATTTGAAAGTATCTACAACATGAAATGATTCTACTCGTTTAAAGCTTTTGATACTCAGTGGTCTTTTATTTGTAGTTTCAGAAATATCAAATATACAGTTAAAATCTCCTCCTAATATTAAGTTGTCTTTATAATTATTGGAAATGAAATCCAAGTGTTTTTTTTAACAGTTCCTGTCCAATGCCTGGGAACCAGTATAGATTGACTAGGATCCATATTCCGTTATTATATTTAACTATTACTAATGCCATAAGGCCTTCTTTATCTTCATACTTATAAATGATTTCTGAGTTAATCACATTTGTTTTCCATATAATTGTTAACCCTTTTGTCTTTGTCTTTGTCTTATAAGTGGATTGCACCAATATCATATATTCCTTAGGATTCCATTTGTAATTGTCATTTGTTTTGAAATGAGTTTCTTGAAGGAAGACAATTTGTGCTTTGTTCAATTTTATATATTTCAGAAGATTTGATCTCTTGCTAGGATTGTTTAAGCCATTGGTATTTAAAGATAATAAAGTTAAATCCATCTTATTTTATTTACACTATGTATTTTTTGTTTTATTGTGACTATTAAACATTTTCCTCTGATAACTATAGAGTATATGTTTGAGCTTTAAAGGAAATTATCAGTTTTATACTTTGAGTGTTTACCAATAAAGTAATGTTTTGGTCAGGCATACTAAAAATGTTTTTGTGAAATAAATTTAAATTAATAAATGTTAACAAAACTAAGATCTGCACAAGCCTTGGAATGTAAATCATTCCTAATCTGATGGATAAACCTAAACTCATCAGATTATCACTCATACCTTAACAATCCAGAACATCTGGGCTCCATAAATTGAATTATCATATAGAGAATATTTGTAATAAGAATAAGCAATATTTATATTATTTTGAACTGATATAGTACTATTATATATTAGACAGAATTCTAATACAAAATAAATGTCTACTTATTGTATAAGCAATTAATATTTACATGAATGATAGATGACAAGCAATTCAATCATAGTAAAGTAGGATGTATCATATATAAAACCTCAGTAAAAGATTATAGCATACAGTTATTTAATATATTCACCCTTATTGGTCTTTCAAAACGTATTACTTAATATAAATATATGGTAATAATATTTATACCTAATGTTTATAATACAGTGTATTTTACTGGATATATCAGAAGTTACATTTCATTGTTTGCCAGCATTTAAGTAATCACTTTATTTGTTGCTAACTTACTTCAAGCATCAAGTTTGTTTTACGTGAACATTGATGAAAGTTAGTGCATTTTAAATATCAGTGCATCCTTCTTCTCCCCCATTTCCTACACATAAGGATTTTCATATCTGTCATTTCTTATTATAAAATGAGTGAAATTATAGGTTAAAAACAACAAATTCACTTATTGTGATTAATGATTACAAGTTCTCTTTCCATATATATAAATTGCCATTTTATGGCATATACTGAAAGTTTTTAGATTTAAATGGCAACATTTTATTGTGTATAATCAGCAAGGGTTAAATGAGTGATTACTGTCAGTTTAATACTATTTGTTCAGAATGTGATTGTTACATTTTGTGACATTCCTAGTTCAGGCTTCTATTGTTTCCCTTGAATAACTTTGTCAGTTTGATGTCATGTATAAAACATTAGTTACCTTGGTAACAGCTTAAGTATTATGCATGGCCAAGATAGGTTACAAAACCACCACAATTCAAGTTAAAGCAATTATATGAGTTGCTATGCACATTTACTTATATGAGAAAATGATCATGCTTCCCCTTAATGTTCAATATAGTGTATGTCATTTATAACAAGTTAAAACAGTAATGTTATTATACACAAGCCCATGCTATTAAACTGAGTGTCTATTGTCAATGTAATACTATTTGTTTAGAATATTATTGTTACATCCTGTAACATTTCAAGTTCAGGCTTTGATTATTTCTCTTGAACAACTTTGTCAGTTTGATGTCATGTATAAACATTAGTTACCTTGGTAACCACTTAAGTATTATATATGGTCAAGATGGGTTGCACAAACTACAATTCAAGTTAAAGGAATTACATGACTTGTTATGCATATTTCCTAATATAAGAAAATCATCATGCTTCCCCTTTATGTTCAATGTAGTGTATGTCATTTGTGACAAGTTAAAACAGTAGTGTTATTATACACAAGCCCATGTCATTAAATCCTATCTTTAATATCTAAATTCAGCAGACTGCTTCATCTTATATGACGATTATATATTTTATATCTAGATTTACTCAAATCATACATTACATAACTATTGTGCGTGGGTTTTTTTGGCTGCTTCTTAGTTATTTGTGAGACCACAAGCTGTAATGCTTATTCTTATTATTATCTCCATCCAAGCATATTTATACAGTCCATAGACTTTAAATTATGAGACCCTTCTAGTTTATTTGTTATATTTCCATCCTTACATACACACATATCAGTACGTCAAGCACGGGCAACAATACCCATCCAGTTTTGCCAAAATACCATTCACTAGTTCATGTGGTGTGTTTTCAGTCTGTTCTTAAAATACCTAAACCAATATTGGTCCTGTTCCATTTTACCAGCCTGTTCCATACAGTGGCCACTCTGCCAGTGAATCACTCAACACACCTTCCATTCCCACAGATATTTCCACAAAGGAAATCTAATGACTCTCTAGCACTTCCTGGCAACCCCAAAGACCCCTAGAATCAGCTATCCCCATATGCCCAACACGTCCATGCAAGCTCACCTCCCACACCACTGCAAAGGGTTCTGCATAAGACCAAGCGCTCTTAGTCTTTCACAATAACTCAGACTTCTACTCTTATGTAAGTCCTTAATGTGTTTGGACCAAAATACATTTTAAATATAAAATTGTGCTTATTTTTTTTTTATCAAGAATCAACTTAATGAACTAAACAAAGTGTTGGGAGACCATCAATATGTCTACATGTGGTTTAAAACAGCCCTTTTATTTATATATATATATATATATATATATATATATATATATATATATATATTTTTTTTTTTTTTTTAAACCAAAAACATTGCCAAGAATCATCTCAGAGGCTCCTCAGAGCCATTAAGCATTATAGTCATTCTGTCTCCATTACCATAGCAACCTGGGAGCATCTGTTTCTTTTAGTGTGTCTGTGTACTGCATACCAGAGGCTCACGATGCACCTGAAGCAAAGCTTCACTTCACTGCAACTTCAAGCCTAAATTCCCTCCCGTTCAGTGAGGCAGCAGCTAGGAAAAAAACAGAGAGCAAACAACCTCCCAACAAGCCACCACAACAAGAGATAACGCATTCTTCCAGCCTTCCCACCTCTCACTCAGCAGATTTATAAACAAACTATTCTCTGCCAAAATATCCCAAATCACAGTTTTATCCACCCCCTTCCCCTGGATCCAGGCTAAAACACCAAATGTATCTTCCTAATACACAAGCATCAGTAAACCTCGATCACAAGCCACAACCCACAGCTTCCTGGAGACAAAAACAGCAACATATAACAGCTGCCAGACAGAGCTACATCCACACACACCATGTCAGGCTTAGTCAAACAGCACTCAAACCTAGATATCTGCCATAATTGATATTAACTATGTTTAGACAGAATAATAATGACATTTGTACTAGCTGCTAGACACAGCTGTATCCATGCACACCATATCAGGATTGATCAAACAGCACTAATAGCTGTGATACCTGCTATAATTGATATTAACTATGTTTGGACAGAATAATGATGTCATTTGTATTAAGAGCTTGCTACTATTATTTAACCAGGATATACATGACATTTCTAAATCATACTTTAACTGAAGAAGGCATTAGTCTCCATGACAGCATTTTTTTTTCAAAAGACTCTACTGTTGCTGCTATTATATATGATGTTAATTTGTTACATTTGTCTGAACTCTGACGAATGGTACCTTGTTGAATTAGTTAATTAATTACTTAAGTTACTATAAGTAAAAACAATGAAAATGAACAAGATAAGTATTCATTGAGTTCAAGTAGGGGAATAGAAACTTCTATGTTAATAATATACGTTGCTTTGCTTGGCTTACATATAATGTAAATAGTAACCCATCTTGACCTACCTTTGTTTGTGAAGAATTACTGGACTCTTTGAACATTCTGAATAAATCATTACTCAGTTGTTTAAGAAACCCTCCTTTTTTTTAAATAAAAACAGATAACAAGTGATGTACCATATCAGTTAATACTTTGAGAGATGTAGTTGTAAGGGTTATTTTAATGGGACAGCTATCTTGGAATCATTTTTTTGTTTCTTCTTTCTAGCATCAGTTCAAGGATTTGTTTCTTTTATTCTTTTAAGAGTAGGGGCCATCCATTCTATTTCTTCTGGGATAGACATTATGTTGTTGTTTTTGATGAATATAGTCCCCGGGATTCAGTAAGTTTCCGTGCAGGAATAGCTTATTCATGCAAGGAAACATCCGTTTAAGAGCAACACGGCAGCACACCATGCATAGTAATGAAGGTGTACTGCCTCTGCTCTTAAATGGACACAGAGCGTGGACGAGTGCAGGTGGTGTGCCTGAGAGCAGAGCTCTCACAATACACATGCCCCTGTACTCAGGAAGTGCCACTCAGCAATTATAATGAGCGAGAACACTCATAGGAGGCTGCATACCTCCCAACTGTACAAATCATCGCAGAATGTCCACATGTCATGCCCATACAGCACCCCAATTGTCCTGGCAAATCACTGGGATGATCTCAGGATTGAAGTTGGTAAATAATGCATACATTGTTAATTGCCAGTATAAAACTTGTATTGTGTATGGCATGTACTGAATAAACCAGACAATATGGCAGGAAGAGTCTCATATAGGATGTATGTAAATAAAACGGTAACAGCCTGGCAATAAATGTCTAACTCCTGGACTGCTTGTGTTTACTCTGGTATCATATGGTAATGTAGTGTTGCAATCTCTTAATAGTACTGCTGTATTAAGCACTGTTACCCACACTGTGCTATATAAGTAAAATGTGTAGGAATGTCTTTATATGACTGTTGTAATCACAAGGTCATATTGTACAACTGAGAGAGACTTAGACAGAAAACAGTGAAAAGATGGACAGCATAATCCAAATAGCACACTCAACTGAGATGTGAAGTCTTGTATTTTTAGCACACATAGCCAAGGTTCGAATCCTGGGAGTGGTAGTAAACTGTATGCAGAATCCTATCCCTCAACTGTACAGATCTGTCCAGAATGTCCAGATAATTGGCCCATATCTGCTGCCTGTTACCCTGTCCCCCTGACATATCAGCGTGATGATCTCTGACATTAGGCAGCATTTAATGTCATATAACTGACTGTCAGGCCTGTAAATATTTGGAAAATGTATATGAAAACAAACATGTCATTGTAGCAACTCACCAAAGGTTTATGAGTGCAATAGTCAAAATATGTCCGAGTTTCACCTGCATGTTGAAAAGACATGCCCAGAGTGTGTGTGATAAGAGATGGAGAGCTATGTGCATAACATCAACCTGGAATCTGGGAATATGCGTAGAAACAGTCAGGTAGTGTTAACAAAAATACCTCCACAGGTATACCATGTAAGAGGTGTATACTGCAGGTAAAACTCAGTTCATGTATATAGTTGTCTACATCCATACCACTGTCCAAACTAAGGCCATAGGGTAGTGTAATAATACCTGTAAGGTACAGATCACAGCACTGACTAAAAAAGTAATGATAACTACAGGGCTATACAAGTTGTTAATTGACATCTTTCTATTCCCCCGCCCACCATATCTGCAACAATAAACTAAACACACAACTCAATTGGCATCTTTACAATTAAATCTACTGTTGAGATATGTCCTATTGTTTAATAAATATTGAAATTTGTTTCTATGCATGTGCATTTTGAAATACTCCCACATTGGTGGCATGCTGCCATCAATGTACCTGCATGCTGTTGTTCCATATATGCATGTGTTCTGTTTGCTCTGCCGTGAAGATGCAGTGGTGCTGCCCATGGGTGGGGACCTCAATCTCACTGTTTCCACTAGGGGGGTCATGGGCTTCCAACTTCCAAACACCCCTCCCCATCCAATGTGTTTACCCCCCCACATGTGATATACCACCCCTGTATGTTGTCTTGTCTGTCTTGTCTGTTATCCTACGC